>NC_080539.1:177435458-177465458 GCF_028640845.1 Ahaetulla prasina | reverse complement strand
AGCATTGTACAAGATGCAAAGTAAGATTACACCAGAGTGCCCATTTTCTTTGTAACTTGAAGGCATTAGGTTTTTTTTTACTTGTAATTTCTTTCTTCAGACAGATGCAGTGTGCTATAAACAAATGCCAAGTTTCCACATTCGATCTGCACTTTTGATGGCTATCCATTCTACAAAGACTGTTGAATAGTTGTAGCACAACATGTGTGCTAATGATTTTTGTTGTTGTTGTTGTTGTTGTTGTAGGACAATAGTGCCACATTGTGTAATTAGCATTATGAACCTAATTTCAAATTACATAACAAAGTGGGAAGCTACCTGCACATGGATCCAACTGTCAGTCATGAAAACCAAAAATAATTGTGTTAGTACTTCTTTTGTTGGCTGCTTCTTGCTTAAACTTGTCTCTGGATATTAAAATCCAGACATTCAGCTCTTATGTTTTCATCCAATTGTGCCCAGAATTTATCAGCTGAATTTCTGATAATCATACTTGTGTATTTTGTGAAATTATTCTACTACTGTAGTGAGAACAAAAAAAATGTAATCCCAAGAGTGATCTAGGATTTAATCTGACCAGATGGGATAAACTTGAAAAAGATTTTGACTTTCCACTCTGTTTTGCAACAAGAAAGGCTGATTTCCCCTACATGACCCCTTTTCTTTGTTGAAAAAGGCAGAGATCAGGCCATCCCCAGAGAAATGAGCAGGTGTGGCCATTTATGAGCATGTCTGGTTATATTATAAGCCAACATAAGAGAAGTTGGGAATGGTTTGGAAAGATTGGCTAAACAATTTTAATGTTTCACCCCAACCCCTATTTAGACAAACAAGAATGGATCAAACTTGTAGTAAAAATCCAGCCTCATCAACTTTTAACAATTTTGTAGATTTTTAATTTTTTTCTTCTTCTTTGTTCTGAGGCTTGTGAATAGATACCTTTTTGGTAATCCTTGCCTCTGGACAAGGACAAAATTCTTTCTCCTTCTAAATGGCTAATAACAAAGCCGTTCTTCCTGTCTAACGATGAAAGGATGGCAGTCAAGTTCTTTTTCTTAGCTGGATTATGTAATTGGGGCATGTCATGGATGATTTTCAGAGTTAGAGTCCTATTAAATGCTTTCCATGTTATGCAAAGTTACACTTACCTTTTATATAAACCCATTGTGATTAATGACTATTGCATTTTCACTTCTCTACTTTGGTGATTGAAAAAGAAATATACTGATTATAAGGATTTGAATAACTTTTAACACAAAGAAAAATAATAAATCAGTAGAAATGCTCAGAAAAAAATGTGAAAAGGATCAGGGTACCGTGGGTAGAATTCTGGCTCATGAAATTTCTTTCTTGTACTTTTAAAAAAAATTTTAAACACACACATATCCATACATGTTGATCTTAATTGTTATTTTTTTTCTGTGATATTTCAGGAGATCAATCATTTCACCAAGTGCACTGACAATTTGTCACATTCTAATTCACCTTCACAAGCCATAGTGGAATTTTGGGCTAAAATAACGTCAATCACTATGTCTGCGGCAAGTACAAAAAGGACCCCCTAATGGCAGCCATTTTTATTTGTTTCTTAAGATCCAAAGGCTGCTGAAAGAACAAATGGATAAAGTTGAGGATTGGAGAGGCTTGATTTTCTTGTTCCTGTGAAATGAAACTTTAGTTCTTTTTCTCCTCCTTCCCTTTAAAAGCAGAAATCTGTGAGGGGGGCTGCTGCTATGTCAAAGCCGTTGGGATGCCACTGCTGATCACTTTAATTACAAGGACTAAGGAGGATAAAATTAAAAGTAGCACCATTGAAGCAGTGGAAGAAAGCTTGCCGAGATGCCGGTGAACTGTGAAATATAAAAATTGCATACAAATACATTTTTAAGACGGAAACAAGGAATTACATTATTTATTCTTGAAGAGTTTGTCCTTAAATAGTAGAAAGTTTTCCTTACTAAGCATCAGTATAGTAGAAATAGAGATCATTATGAAATATACCAGAAAGAGGAATAGGATAAACTTTTTAGTGTGTTACCTTTGTGAAATATGGCACTTCATGGATTTATTTAAATTTTTATATTTCAATTAATGTGCCAATTTAAACTTTCACTGAAGGTAACATTAGGGTTATCAGATGTCAGGAGAGCACTAGATGCCAGCAAAGAGTTTCCTATGTCTGTTTGCTGCCATCCAGTGTTCCTCTGGGTTTTTGCAACTCAAATTTGGTAGCTCATTATATGTAACCAACTCAAGAGAGGGAAAATTATATGGTTTGTCAGGGTTACCCTCTTTTTAAGACTGCAGAGCTTCTGTTGACACATCATAGTGGGGGATTAATTTAAGGTTTGAAAATTAAAAATTACACACAAGAACAGTTTTTCCCTGAACGCCATCACTCTGCTAAACAAATAATTCCCTCAACACTGTCAAACTATTTACTAAGTCTGCACTACTATTAATCTTCTCATTGTTCCCATCACCCATCTCCTTCCACTTATGACTGTATGACTGTAATTTTGTTGCTTTTATCCTTACGATTTATATTGATATTGTTTCCTAATTGCTTATTTGTACCCTATGACTATCATTAAGTGTTGTAAGTGTTGTACCTTGATGAAGGTATTTTTTCTTTTATGTACACTGAGAGCATATGCACCAAGACAAATTCCTTGTGTGTCCAATCACACTTGGCCAATAAAAAATTCTATTCTATTTTATTCTAAAATAGTTTTCTGTGATGGACTGGGGATAACTTAATTTTAAACTGAGCCATATTGTATGGCAAAACCCTTTTTTTTTCTTTATTTATCAAATTTAGATTTTTTTTTTCTTCCTTTAAGGAGATGTAGACATGAGCTTGGGGATGGAACACAGAATAATAGAGTTGGAAGGGACCTTGGAGGTCCCCCTGGTCAAGCATGAGACCCTATACTATTTCAAATAAATGACTGTCCACTCTCTTTTTGAAAGTTCCAGTGATGTAGCACTCACAACTTCTGAAGGCAAGTTGTTCCATTGGTTGATTGCTCTCATCATTGGGAAATTTCTCCTTAGTTCTAGGTTGCTTCTCTTCTTGGTTAGTTTCCATCCACTTGTTTCGTGTCTTGCCTTTTGGTACTTTAGAAAATAGTTTGACCCTCTCATCTTTGTAGTAACCCCTCAAATATTGGAACATTGCTATCATGTCTCCCCTAGTCCTTTTCATTAAATGAGACTTACCCAATTTTTGTAACCGTTCTTCATATATTTTAGCTTCCAGCCCCTAATCTTTTTTTATTGTTCTTCTCTGCACTCTTTCCAGAGTCTCAACATATTTTTATATAGTGGTGACCAGAACTGGATGCAGTATTCCAAGTGTGGTCTTACTAAGGCTTTGTAAAGTGGTACTAGAACTTCACATAATCTTGATTCTATCCCTTTATTAATACAGCCTAGGGTTGCACTGCCTTTTTTGGCTGCTGTCTCACACTGTTGGCTCATAGTTAAGTGATGGTCCACTAGGACTCCCAAGATACCTCTCAAAATTATTGGCATGAAACCAAGTTTCACCTAGCCTATACTTATACGGTTGCTTTTTTTTGCCTAACTGTAAAACCTTACTTTAATTATTACATTGAATTATTAAATTGAATTTCATTTTGTTAGATAGGGCCCAGTGTTCAAGTCTATCAAGATCTTTCTGGATCTTGAGCTTGACTTCTCATGTATTGGCTATTCCTGACAGCTTAGTGTCATCTGCAAATTTGATGATTTTCCATTCTATTCTCTCATCTAGATCGTTTTATGTTGGGTGGATGCTTGTCAACCTAACATTTGGTAAAATGGAACCTGGATTGTGACATTATTGCACTGTATATTCGCCTGCCTCCTCACTGTCAGCCAAATTGTAGGGATTATATAACACAATGTCCTCACTTCAGGTATTACTACTATACTAGATGTTACCAGAAATATCGGAGGAAAGAGAATTAGAGCAGTCCAGCTCTCAGCTCTGTAACAATTAGATCATATGTCTGATTTAGCATCTTTCAAACTTCATTTTATATTCCCTTTACACAAACTAGCTACCATGAGCAGTCAGGATTAAAATTTATTAAATAAATAAAGAAGCTAATCACTCCACATATTTAAGAAATTGTGGCTCATATAGCTACATTGCAAGGCATTTATTTATGTTGCCCAACCAATATAATTATAATCCACAGTTGGCTTTTCTTTCACAAATTTTTTTTTTTTTTTTATAAAAAGTTTTATTTTTACAATCATATCAAATAATTCATCCAATGTACAGTTATATACAATTAGTCGGGCTTGCCCAGTCACCACCCCCCTTTTTAACACTCTTCCCTCTACCTTCTTCTACTTTCCAGACCTTCCTCTCCTTCTCTTATCTACATCCTCTCCTCCCTCCACCCTACACCTTCCTTCTCCCTCTTCTACCCCTCTTCCTTCCTCTTCTCCTCTTTCCTACCTCCTACTCTCTCTTTTCTCCCTCCCCACCGTTCTAAAGTGGTAACTGGGCAGACCCGACCCTGCATTAATTATATTTATACATCTTCAATAATCCCTGTACATTAACCATCACTCCATCTCTACCAACCCCCCCCCCCTACAAAATTTTGAGAACAAAATTTCTTTTCCAAGAAGACACTTCCCATGATCAGTGATCAGATAGACTCAAAAATAAGAGAGAGCATTTTCACTGAGGAAAAACATGATCATATTTTCCATCCTACTTCTCTTTACAGTGGGATTTTGCAAAACTCGTAGGAACCAAGTTGCTGCTACATAATCATCCTTTGTACATTTTGCTAGCAGTGTAGGAATTTGGGAGATTTTTTTTTCTTAATATCACCTTATGCTTGTGTTCATGTTTTAATATTAAAAGATAACAATTACAAAGTTCAAACCAAGTTACGTATCTTGTTGAAGTTAGTATTTATTCTCAACTTTTCATTTTCTAAAGTCAACAAATGTAGACACATTAGAAAGCCTTAGCAGAGATACGCCTTTTAAATTTCAATCTCTATTGCCAGATATTGGGAGGTGGTAGAGCATATTGATTTAGTTTATTGTACTCAATTGGGATAAATACAGAAGATGGGACTATTACCATCTCTGCTTTTGAGTTGGGAGCAGCGAGGAGGGGTATGGAGGGGATGAAAGCAAATTTGCAATTCTGCTGGAGAGCTCCAAGGCCTAGGCAAAATTGTGTTTATGGCATTAGGACATTAGTAGAAAAGTAAATTGAGGCAATCTGATAGGGAAGCAAAATTCTGTCAATCAGGCTCAAGATACTGTGCTGTGTCCATATACTTTGTTTACTGTAGGGTTTTATGAGTTGTAACCTGCCCATGCAAGCTGTTAATGAGGCTAAATCTTGCTGCTTGAGGATTGAATTACAGCACACCTCTGGGCTAATGGTTATAAACAGAAAGTCCCATTAGGCTGCTTTCTGATTCATTAATTTGCATTTTTCCTATTGTATCAAAAACAATGATGAGTAAATAGCTACAAACGAACAATTTACATGGAAATGGATAAAATGTGCCTAATTAGTATTTTGTGCTTGTTTTATTAATGATTGTTTAAGCTAAATAGAACTCTGTTGGAGGACTCTTTACAAGCAATGCCAAAGTATGGGTAATTCAGTCTCTTACTATACTGGGGGAGGAGGGGAAGAATCCTAGCACTGTTGTTGGGGTCCTAAAGAAATTCATTCGAAGTATTTTAGGATACAAGTTAATTGTAATTTTATTTACGACTTCAACTTCTGTGGGATAATACTCACTGAAAACTCTTATGCTCAAGGGAGATGTTCATAGTGCAAATATAATTATCTGACATTTAATTTCTAGTTAAAACTGTCATTTTATAATAATAAGATGCTGATCAGTTTTCCTCTTACTTTACTGCAGTGACAGAATTGTCTATTTCTCCTTTCCCTGTTCTTCCTTAGACCACAACCATCCTATCTTGTGGATGATCCTGCTTGTGTTCTTTTCATGGTATTACATCAGAACACTACAAACACGTACTATGACTTCTTAGAAAATTAAGGTCATTTTTTTAATATAATTTTGAAGAGAACTGAAACAAAATGAAACAAATGTATCTTCCTTTGAAATAAAAACACAACTATCCATAGTCACACTCTTGCTGATCTGCAGTATTGGTTAAATCCAAAACTTCTGTTTCTCTACCAGTCATTCTCCTTAGTTTTGGCTTTTTTAAGCAAAACTACATTGTATGTTTTCTTGAGAGCATGATTATTATACTATGTAAATTACACCAAAGATGTAAGTTTGTTTATTCATTAGATTTACATGGCTGCCCAACTCACATATGATGACTTTGAGTACATTAATATTGTAGACATGTACTGTATATTAGTACACATTTGAGTACTAATTCTTCATCTTCCAGGAGTAACAGAATGCACCACACTAGAAATATGGGTGTGTAGGAATTTAGCACCCACCCCCCTCCTAGAAGAATGAAATATATTTCTTCCAACAGGTGGATAGAACCAACACAATTTTGTCAAACACAGACACTTAAATACTGTAAAATTCACTAACAATAAGAATTAGTAAGAATTGATATGGCAAATATTGTTACTAATGAGTTCTAGTGGTAGTTAGCTAGCAGGAATTATTGGGGGAGATTTTATTTTAATAATTTGGTTAAATTGTTTGTGATCCAAGTTTTCAGTCTAACAATATATGAGAAGCCTTTCATTTGCTGAAAGGTTAGTATCTATACTGCCATGTTCTTGCTTGTATTACTTCATTTCTTCTTAATTGTAGAGCTATTTTGAATATGACATTCAGTATGAAGAACATTTAAAATCTGGAAAATTCATGGCAATCAACCAGGGCAGCCAGAGCCACAAACTGAGAGATTTTTTTCTACCTCTGTGCAGTGAACAGCCGCAGTGTAGGGAAGAAGCTCATTGCCTCATCTTTTTGTATGGCAAGGACAAAATCATCATTGCTCCCAGATCTTGAACTGAAATCATAAACAGGTCAATTCTCCACTCAGCTTTAGTAGCAGACTGTGGTTAGATACATAAACATACACACAGAGAGAGAGGATGAAATAATTTGGAAAATAAAAATTTCAGTTTAATATATTTTCAGCTCCTTAGTAGTACTATTCAGATAATTCAGAATGAATTCTGTCATTCACATTCTTTCTTGGCATTCCAGTAAATTGAACAGATTTAAGCAGAATTCTGTCTTTGAAAAACAGCTCAAAAGCAACAACTGATCTGGAATGCAAAAACTTAATTGCCGAACACACTATTGTAGTAAAATACTTACTTTGTAACCACTGCACTGGTATTTAATTTGAGAACCCATTCAATGTGCTAGTTACTACTTATAAAGCCCTACATAGAACAGTGCTAGGCTGTATTTGGCACCATCTAATGTAACATGTACAGAGAGAGATTACAAGACAGAGAGTTGGTTAGAAGGCAGGCTTTCTCAGCAATAGCCCTGAAATTGTGGTATATGCAGCTGCCCCCTGAGGTGTGCTTAGTCAGCCTGCTCATTGCATTCCAAAAGATGCTGAATGCTCAGCAAGCATTCATATTAATCCAATTGGAACTGGGTGCCCATTTAAGGTGGTTCTCATTTGCTTTAACCAGGGGAGGGGGGAGGTGTTATGTCATGGGAATGTTTTAGTTTCGCATTGATGATTGGCATTATGTTCAAGTTTTTACTTTGAAAACAGTCTCAAGTCTATTCCAATGTGGGGTAAAGGAAATGCCTGAATAACACTTATATAGTATAAACCAGTTTTGTGTAAAATTCTCCATGCTATTTTTCAGGTTTGTTTCAAACATTTAACTACTGTGGTTCAAAGCAATATTTTTTTTTAAAAAAAGCAGATATTTAAATATGTCATTAAATTATAAGTGAACGATGTAAAACCCTGGGGTTCCATGTGGTCCCCAAATATCATTTTTGTGGCCCCACAAAACCCTCTCGTCAGACCACAATTGACAAAAATCAGCCAAATAATTTCCCATCATTTTGAGGTGTTTTGAGCCTGTAAAGTAGTTGTACGGCTAGGGAAATTTCTTTCCCAGATTATGTTTTTATGAATTTTGTGCGTTTAATGGTTTTTAATGTTTTGTAATTATTTTTGATGGTGATGGCAGTGGTGGTTTTTTATTGTTGTTGTTGTGTATGGGGTTTTTTTTGCATTTTTTTCTGCTTTTAACTCTGTAAACCACCCAATGTCACCAATATATAGCTATATAAATTTATTAAATAAATACACTTTTATAAAACTTGTATTTTCTTAAATTATTTTACTTAAAAACTTTTTTTCAAAAATAACATGATACTTAATTTTCCCTATTTTTATGTGCAAAGAAAATAATTCCTCCTTCCCAAAATAGAAAAACACAGTGTATTTCAATTTTATTTCAAAAACATAGTGTATTTCAATAGATAGTTGAGCTTTCTGAAGGAAATGGAACTTCTTTCTGGTATTCTGGTAGAAACGTAATTACAGGATTTTCATTTGCATGTGAATATTCTGAGATTAACAAAATTTAAACATTTCATGCTAAATTGAAGCCATAAATGGTGTCAGTCTCATATTTTATAGCTTTAACATACATTGGTTTGTTTTTTAAAAACTGAGAAATTATTTCGGGGAAAGGGGGCTGATTCATGGATGGCTCTAAAAAGTGTGTTGTTGACATCCAACTGATACGAAGCTTCCTATGTATAATATGGGCCAAGCACCATGCTGTAAACCATTTACTATCATGATGATCAGATTGAGAATGAAATTGCATTTCGGTCAATTACTGAGCTGGCAACTGTTCAATATATCTTAGCAGCAAGATGAAGAGCGGCGTCGGCAGCTGAGAGAGAGAGCTCGTCAGCTAATAGCAGAAGCTCGATCTGGAGTGAAGATGTCAGAACTTTCTAGTTACAATGAAATGGCTGCAGAAAAGTTGAAAGAAAGGTCAAAGGCATCTGGAGGTGAGCTAAGGACTTTGTACCTTATTCCTATGGCAACCCAGAAATCTGAGAAAAACCTTTTTGGAATTTGATTTTGCTCAGACTTCAGAGTAATTGTTGTTCACCAAGAAAACATGTCTATACATTTTATGCTATATTTCCTAAGTTTGCACAAAAGAATATCCTTCTCCTAACTCAGCATAATATAGATATGATATTTGCATTTTCCCTATTTTTTATGTGAGCATGTATGAGGTATGTGGTAAAATTATCTCTAGAAAGAGTATATCAATGATCCAAGCTTAGACCCAAACAGGTGTACTAATGATTTCACTTACCTTTCCTGCTCAGCACCTCCCCAAATTCATCCTCTCAATAAATTATATTAGTTTATTATTAAATTTATGGTGATGAGTCCTCTTGATGAGTTTCTCTAAACTGCAAAGCTTGGATATACATATTTAACAAATAAGTGTATAAAAGAATTTAGGAAATAGTACTTTTAATATTTTAATGCAATAATGTTTTGTCCTAAATAGGAAATGAAATAGAGTCTTTTGCAGAGATTCAAATCTATGATTCTTTTGATAAGAATTTTGGAATGAGATAATAAAAAGAAGATGCCGTTGTTATTTTTAATTGTTTCTGTACAGCCATTCATGGCTTGTCCAAAATACCTAATTAAATTGCAAGGACAAGATCATGTTTGACATAATACTAGCATAGTTGCCAAGAAATTTGACAATCAAAACTAAGCAATAATATGCACAAGATATTATTGATTCTGATCAGACCACACCACATCAGTAATCTTGGATTGCCTTAATTCCCATCTCTTTTACAATGTTCAGTTCTGTTTCTTTTACAAATATCTGCCATTTTGTGAGAACAACTTCCACATAGTTTCTTTCACAGAATTTCAAATGTGCTTCTGGACCAACATAATATGGATTTCTGACATCTGATGTAGTGAAGGCTTATTACATTTCATAGTTTTGAGCAAAATTCACCCTTTTATTGGCAAAGCAAATAAGTGACATTTACTGATTCCTTCTCTCTGGAAACTCCACCCAAATTTATCTGCCCTAGAGAAGCCTCCAGTTTTCTGAAGTATATTTCCCTTAGGACCTAAACAGCTGGAGGGAGAAGAGAGAATTGCTGAAAATTGCATTCTTCTTATTCTCTTAAATAAAGGCTTTCATTAATTCATTATTGTGTGCCCATTGCCATGAGCAGGGATTCAACCCTCCCAAAAAATTCCTGGCTCTGAATAATCCCACCTTTCTCCCAAAGAAAGATGCTGCAAAGATTAAGCAAAACCAGCTTTTGTCTGCACAGGAAAAGGCAGGGAGACATCTCATCCTGCATATGTCTGCACAGAGAAAAGTGCATCATGCAGGAGGAGCAAAGCTTGTCTTTCTTATCATGCATGGGCTGACTTTCTCCATATAGGAGGGGGCAGGGACACATTCTTCCTCTTTTCTTTCTAAAGAGAGAAATCAGGTGATGCCACAGGACACCGAGTTCTACCAATGGGGCAATGGGGCAATAGCAATGGGGCATGCTATTTCTCAGTGCTGCTTTCCTGATATCTTTCAGTTTGTAAGTATGTCTGAACTTGAATGTGATCTTCAAACCATTCAGTTCCCCAGCCTTGGCTTTAACCACATTTTTTAGAGAAGCTTCCCTAACCCAACAGATTTCCTGATGGTACTAATTCAGCAGCATCTCATGCATTGCTTTTAGGTGGTTCAGTGAGTTAGTCAAGCAGTCCAAGAACAAATAATGCAGTAGATCATCAGGGATAAGCATCAGGAACAAAAGGAGGTAACACAAATGGATCAGGAACCAGAACAAAGGGATTTTTCTAGGTTTTTCAATCAATGCATTTGATTCTTGACAAGAAACAGTACATGTAATCAGAAGATGACCATCAATGGGGGAGTTAGTTTCCCTGGGTGGTGAGAATCAGCAAGAATCTTCCTAAGAAACAACTTCATATATTTGCTCCTATGGTGCTTTTCGACAAAATATCCACATTGTGTCCAAATGTCCATCAAGAGCTTAAACCAGCCCAATATCTCATTTTTTCAACATAGACCACCCTGTCCTTCATGGCTGGGTGGACTGGACATTAACATTTGAACTACTATAAGTCTATGTATTTGCCATATGCTAAATAAATAAATAAATAAATAAATAAATTTGCAGGGGGAAAAGCAACTAGGACATGATTAGAGAAAAAAAGGAAACAACTCAAGATCTTAAGCCTGCTAGGGCTCTCAGGCCCAGACTTCTTCACACTCCTGCTTTCATACATCCCAAGCAGCCAACCTAACTCCCAAGTATTCAGTACAAAGTCTGCAGTCTTTCTTCATACAGCTATTACAAAAGCCTTCCCAATAATTCAAAATCCAAGGCAGCTGCATTTCAAATTCTGTGGAAACCTTCACATATGCAGCTTGAATGTGAGACACAACCTCCCTGCAGACATTCACAGTTTATGCTCAGATGGTGGGGAAGGGTCTAGTCAGCACATACTGTTTCAGGAGCGTGGCTACTCAGCATGGCCTCACTCCCAGTTCATAAACTGCGACAGCACATGAATTGACAAAATGCTGTTCTTTTCTCTGTGTTGCTTCTTTGGTTAACCTTGCACACTTCTTCAAATTGTATGCCCCTGCTTGGATGCCTATTGTTGCAGGATGCAAAAATATGCCAACAAAAATAATCAGAGTTGCCTGCATTATTTTGACTTCAAGATTTTGTACAAATTTCTTTAAGCAAATAAGGTTTAGATCTTGTTAGATGGGCATTTTTTTCAAAGATGAAACCAGTACGGGAAAACTTTTTTTCTGATTGTCGCTACAAATTTAGTTTCAAGGCAACACAGTTGATTGACAGATAGACTTGAAGGTCAACTTTGTGTGCTCATTAAGTTCCCAGATAATATTTTTGCTTGTTAATAATGGTGAAGTGAGTATGCTGACCAAAGTATATATTTCAACAATATGTTTTCATATTTAATTGGTTAACCTATGATTACAAGCATAAGAACTAGGCTCCTGGGTAAATAATATTCACTCCTCCTATGTACTGTTTCCTAGGGTTAGTTCCCACTTACCTATACCAATTGACATCAAAGTAATATTGCACAGTACATAAAAGGGTTTGGGGAAATCCCTTCATTAAAAAAATGTTACACAATTTAAGTTACTTTTCTATGAGGAAGCACTCTATCATATGAGACCTTGCCAGCATAGAATAAATAGACTCTTGGTAAACAACGATTTTTGGCTTTCCAGATATTTGCTGAGCTATAAATATTAGCATCCCCCACATTGGGTACATTTCCTAGAGATGCTGGGCATTATAATTCAGCAATATTTGGAGATCCGTGGTTGTATACCCACATCCTAGACTTTCCATTCTTTATCTCTTCTGTTCACTAGTCTTAAAAAGAGTAGGTTCTTTAAGCTGCTCTGTGCCAAACATGTGAGAAAAAAATAAAGTCAAAGCCCACATAATAAAAATTGGAGCTACAGGTAGTCCTCAATTTACAACTACAGTTGAGACCAGAATTTCTGTCATAAGTCACTGTGGTTGTATGCGGAGTCAGATCCCATTTTATGACAATTTTTATAGCGGTCGTTAACTAGCTTCTCCAGTGGGTGCTTTTTGCCATAATATTGTAATTGCAATTATGTGACCTTGGAATGCTGCAACTGGAAATGCAAGATAGCATTGATGCCAAGCACCTGAATTGCAATCACATGACTCCCGGGGTGACACAACAGTTGTAAGTACAGTTCATAAATCACTTCTCGCAAGGCAGCTGTAACTCTGAATTGTTGATAATTGATAAATAAATAATCATAAGACGAGGACTATCTGTATTTCAGGTGCTGGAGTGTCATTATTGAGTCCATGAGAAAGTGTTATCTCTTAAATACATCTTTTTTCATGCATATGTCAAGACATTTGGCAGTATTTTGTATTCCTTAGCCATCCGGTGTATTTTCTAACCATCTCTGCTCTTCATTTGATATATCAAGCACATAGTCTGTCAGGATTCTGTAAATCATCAGAGATTTCCCATACCAATTTTTAAAAAATAATTTGTCCAGTAAAGTCTCGTGATTGATAGTCAGTTTGGTCTACTGGTTAAGCCACCAGGCTAGAAAGCAGGAGTCCCACCTTAGCTATGAAAGCCTGCTGGGTGACTTTGGGCCAATCACTCTCGGTCAACCCAACATACCTCAGAGGGTTGTAGTTGTGGGAAAAATAGGAGGAAGAAGTGGAGGAAATATTCCCTGCCTTCAGTTATTTGTAAAAATAATAAAAACAGGATACAAATCAATCAACCACTCAATAAAATTACAGTTCAAGAAATCACAGCTAAGGATAAGACTAAGACTCTTAACGAGATACTGCAGATACTTTCACATGTCTGTCTCTGTTTTTTACATCAAAAGGGGCACATAGTTATCTCACCTTCCTGACTTTCCTCACTTGAGGCACTTTTTTGCAAATCTCTCTGAAGGCAGATTTGGAGGAAGTTATTTATATTCTTCCTTTTCTCTGAATGTTCAAGATAGCCTATGTGAGAATCCCCACTAATTTTACCCCAACAGCAATAATTCTTTAAGTAAGATTGCTCTGAAAGAGAATGATTTCATCATGTCACCAAGGGAGTTCTATAGTTGAGTAAGAATTTAAGTCTTCCCAAATGTTCAGTGGTTCAAATCCGCGTTAACAGAATGAGCTCCCGTTACTTGTCCCAGCTTCTGCCAACCT
Source organism: Ahaetulla prasina (assembly GCF_028640845.1). Lineage (NCBI taxonomy): Eukaryota > Metazoa > Chordata > Lepidosauria > Squamata > Colubridae > Ahaetulla > Ahaetulla prasina. The sequence continues at coordinate 177,451,671 of NC_080539.1, read as the reverse complement.
AGCAGTTCAAAAGCACATAAAAAATGCAAGTAGAAAAATAGGGACCACCTTTGGTGAGAAGGTAACAGCGTTCTGTGCGCCTTTGCCATTTAGTCATGCAGGTCACATGACCACTGAGACGTCTTCAGACAGCGCTAGCTCTTCGGCTTTGAAACAGAGATGAGCACACATACCCTAAAGTTGGAAACGACTAGCACGTATGTGCGAGGGGAACCTTTACCTTTACTAAATGCAAATCCAGTGTCCTAACCACCAGATTACAGTGACTTTCTACCTTAACTTCTCTTACCCTTGTGACTTTTTGGTTTGTTTATTTTAAAAAATCAGAGCTTCCCTCTTTATAATCAGGAGGGCAAATAAATACATGTGAATAAATTATAGTCTTTATAAGAAGGATATTGCATGATTTCCCAGCTCAGAGAACCCCAGATGCTCTCCCGACTAGAGAATCCCATTGTTTCTGCTCAAGTTTCTCATTTTGCTGCACCTGTTAGTCCACCATTTTAGGCTATTCATTTGACCTTCCCCATCATGGGAAGAGACTTCCGGCTAGCTGTGGGGAAAGATTTGTAAGGGAACTATTATAGATAAAAGCCTTGGAGAACTCCTCTCTCAACCAATATGTACTGCTGGGCCCACACCTCAGGTCTTCTCACTAGGCCATAAATTATCTGGTCCTTAACTGACAGTTCAACAATTAATCTGTTTGGAGCCTTTGGTGTCAAGTTGTCTGATTTTCTAATTACAGAGGTAGTTTGAGCTTTGCTTTTTGGAACTATTAATCATCAGGTTTCAGCCTTGTATATAAGGAGGCTTTTGCTGTGGTCCTGAAAGGGGAGTGGCACTGTAGTTTCCTCTTGTGTCTAGAGACAAATTGGTGTATAGCAATTCACAACTGCCAGATGGTAGTATTTCAAATGTAGTGTGGCAGTACTGAAACAAACTGGGAAGAGTTTATGATTCTTAGTGCTGGATGCCACCTTAGCATATAAATTAACAGGCAGCACAGCTGTAAACAGTGTCTATGAAGCTGTTTCCTTCCATATATTCTTTATCCTAAGTAGAACCCAGCAATTCCTTTTCCTGTGTTGAATCATCATGGAAGTACTCAAGTCCAATAGACAATATTGATATTGGATGTGTTCTTCATATTTAATAGTGTTCTTCAATCCTGGCTACACCAGAATCATGGATTTTTTTTCATTTTGCTTATAAAGAGCAATGCAGGTTATTGTGTTTTTGTCCTTGGCCTTGCTGTTTAGACAAAAAAAGTGTAGATATTGATTGCAGATCTCAGAATACAGGAGATCTTGCTGCTATGTTTATTTTCATGCTATGTTTTTAAAAAATCTCTTCAAAGAAGAGTTCACAATCTTTCAGTCAATCTCTCTGTTGGTGAATAAGTTTTATAACTTCTTAAGGCACATATGCTCCAAATATTGAATTCAAATAGTTTTCTTGAAATTAGTTATTCTAGCCATTCCTTTTAAGTCAGTGAGTCAGAAGCCATAGAATAATTGAAGACTGGAGACCATCTACTTCAATCTGCTGCCCAGTGCAAGCATCCACTACCACAGTGTCTCTTACAGGTGGACATCAGACCTCCAGTAAAAGAAGTTTGATCCATTTTCTGCACAGGAGCTCTGCAAATTGCCAACATGACACATCTTCAGTTCTCATGTCTAAGTATATTTCAGTAGTTTTCTGTAGGACCTGGAGATTTTATTTATAATGCCAGGAGAGATACTCTCTTCACTCCTAGACAAACTATGTGCTGGAATAAGTGACTCCTTGGCTTCTGTCAGTTCTCATAATAATAAGGAAAAATTACATAATCTCAAACATATTAGATCCTTTTATGGTATTGACTGGAAGTCACTCTGTTCCAATTAATATTGCAATTATATAGCCCTTCTTAGTTGTAAATGGAGGTTTACTATCTTTTAATTACCACTGAATGAAGCCCAGCACCTGGTGACTGTATGGAAAAAATGTCACCATTTTGATCTCTTCCCAGCAAAATTCTATAGCTGTTCTGTGATCATTCCAATGTTCTGCTTAAATATGAATGTTTGGTTTTATACCTTACCTTTCAGTTCTACTTCCCATAACCCTGCCAAATATAGTCATTTTTAATAGCCTAGCCTCATTTCCATCAGCAGGCCAAAAATACTGAATCTGTACTTGCTGATCATCACCTCACAGGAGCAGTCAGTCTGTTTTTTGTTTGGGGTTGAATGATTGGTTCAAAATACTCTTAAGGCATTTTGCAAATCCATAACATGAAGCCAATTGTCTTTTTCTCATACTTCCTCAATGTTCAGTTTTCACAATGGAAGGAACATTGCTACTATTTTGATCTTCTCTATAATGTAAAATTCTTTTCCCCACAATCTGGTTTAGGTTTTTCATTGTCTGGATGTCTACCCTAAAATAAATTCTTCTTTTCCTCTGCGTCATTGTCTATCGTCACCTGTTCTTGAACCCAATAAACAAAACTACCACCCTCACTCCTTTACCGAAAACTGTGAAATTATTAAGATGTCCATGGGCATTATCTTTATCTTTTTAATAATTAAAATCACCCTTGATTTTTTTTGTTTGCCTTTTGTGTTTTCATAATGAATTCTGTGAGGTTTACTTTGCTTTCAGCTGATGGAGTGGGATCATCTGCATATCTCAGATTGTTAGTGTCTTAATCTATAGTTTTGATTCTGTCTGTCATCTCTTGCAAACATGCTAATCCTTTAATAGATTTTCAGAACAAGTCCTCCTCTATCAGCCCTACTAAGTAGACTAGACCATGAAATTACTCCGCAGGATAGCTAAAATTACTTTTATTCACATTGGCTGTAATAATGGAATCTTGCAAGTCTGACTGTGCAATACCGTCTTCTTATAGGTCAGTAATTAAGGAGGTGCCTGTCTGAGCTGCTTCCAAATGTTATCTGGATGTGCTGGACTTTAAAAATGGTTTAGCCCCTTTTTCCTAGGCAACAAAGCCTACATTATTTCTTTCAAAGTCATCTCCCTTACCTCATGTCATTCTCTTGCCTATTCTGAATGATTCTGTTTCTACAAACTCAGGTTGTTTTCTTTTTCGCAAAGTCTCCATAGAAAAATAATCAAGTGTTCTGACACATCCATTTATATTAATATATTCTAAATTCTGAGCTGTTTTACACAATTAAAGGGCTTGCTATAATTATTAAAGTAAAAACCAAAGTTTGCACATTCTCTTGAAGATCTCTTTTTCAACAGAACACAAAGACAAATACACTGACACACTTTTGGGCCACACAGTATTCTTCCATATAATATGAGTAACCATAGATAAGTTGCCTGCTTTTATCATAATGACAAAAAGCAGCATTTCACTGTTGTACTACAAGCTCTACCTCTTTTGGGAGTGTGCATGACATCACAATGCGAAATACACAAGATTTCTGTTGTGGCGGCGCAACATTCCATTCACCTGTACTAGTGCTTTGCTTTTTGATAACTGGTCTATTGCTCTCATATTTCAATTTTAATGGACATGGTTATTATATATTTTCCTCTATAAATTTTTTTATCCATCCATTATCCTGTCTGTAAAATATTTCAGTTTATCTTCTGTGAATCCCATTGCCTTTATTAGATCTCTTCAATGGCTAACCTTAAGTAATTCTACTTTAGCTGTAAATTTTCCTAGGAGTTTTGTCATTTCCTGAAAAACATCTCTCTCATTTTCTTATTATTTTCCTTTATTTGTTGACATGATCTCTTTTGTCCTTTCTTAGTTGATAAAGTTTGCTTTTGGCTGTTGTCCATTCTTGTTGCCAAATGCTTTCATCTTCCATCCTTCCTTGGCTATCGTGATAACTTGTTCTGAAAGCCGCTTGGATCCTTTTTCCTTTGAAATTTTGGGGATATGTTTTTCTGCTTCAGTTTTCACAATGTTTTTTATCTCTTCCCGTAGCTCCCCAGGTTCTCTTTCTTATAAATTAAGTATACGGAATTTGTTCCTTACATTGATCTTATATATACCCTCTAGGTTAAATCTTGCTGACACACTTACTGCCTTTAATTTTCGAAGTTAAAGTCATACATTTAATGCTGAAAATTCATATTCCTTTCCACAATCTGTACCTGAAACGGTCCTGGCTGACTAGATTGGCTTTCTCCATCTTTTCTTTCCTATTACATAGCTGAATTTATTATGACAATATTGTCTATATGGTATTGTCTGCTTAGTGATGCCTAGGTGTAGAATATATATTTACATGCTTTCTACATTTGAATTTAGTCCATCTTACAATTTGCTATAAAATTCTGTGTCTTCCTCTATTGTTCCTGCAGTTAAAATGTATACTTGCATAAAGTTGAGATTCATTTGATACACACTATAATTGATATTAGGGCTGTGCAGTACTTTGATTCAACTCCAATAAGGTGCTTCAGAGTTCATGGAGGCACAGATTTGACCCTAGCAGCAATTTCATCTGGCATTTTTTCAGAGTCACTGAAGTGAGCCCCTTTTTCACATCAAAATGTAATCCTCTGGAAAAGGAGAATGGTGATTACCACAGATTAAAACCTGAAAAAACCATATGCTATGAAACATAATTATATTTGAGGAGCCATTCCTTGTATCAACAACCTTGGTATGCAATTACTTCAAGACAAGTTAAAAGAAACTCACACAATTATTCATTTAGATAGGAATATTCAATAGCATTTAGGTGACTGGTTCAAAGCTCAGATCCAGGTTCCTGGTATCAACACCAAGCAGTGTTCCAAGACACAATCAGTTCTTATGGGGTAATTTGCTGGAAACTGAAAAATTGAAATATATCTAGAATATTTTTTTTTTGAATTTATATCCCGCCTTTCTCCGAAGACTCAGGGCGGCTTACATTGTGTTAAGCAATAGTCTCATCTATTTGTATATTATATACAAAGTCAACTTTTATTGCCCCCAACAATCTGGGTCCTCATTTTACCTACCTTATAAAGGATGGAAGGCTGAGTCAACCTTGGGCCTGGTGGGACTTGAACTTGCAGTAATTGCAAGTAGCTGTGTTAATAACAGACTGCATTAGTCTGTTGAGCCACCAGAGGCCCCTATGATTAGAATGGTCTAATCCCATGTGTTAAGTATTATTTTACTAGTCCAGTTTTCTATATAAGTTTTCTATATAAGAAAAGTTTCTCCTAAGAAAAGAATAAACATCTTTAAATGATGTTCATTCTTCACATTTTGTCACAGTTATTACATTTCTCACTCCAGTTGCTTTTCATGAGTTCAGAGTATGATAGTTGAACATAGACAATCAAGGATACTTCAAAATTTGAAATTACTCTATATTTATTATTAAGATAATTTTCTATTTACTGTCTAAAGACAGCGAATTTATGGAATTTGTCCATTTTATCTGCCAAACTGGCCTCTTCTATTTATCATAAATATGGCTCATAATATAATCTGTATTGTTTTTATTCTTGTTTTGTTTTTATTCCTTAAATAATTCTTCAATAAAATTTATATAGATATGAGTCATGCTCTGACCCATTTATTGGTCCATAGATAGCAGGAGGTGAACTTAGAGTCTTCCTACCCTAAATATAAACACCCTGGACAAAAACCGACCAGGACGTCATAATTATGTCGATATGACTGATAACTATTTTCTGAGGCAGTGAGACTAGAATTATGATTCAGGAATTATACAAGAGAATGATTTCACTATGTTACCAATAGACTGAAATCAGTACAGGATCAGTATTTAAGAATCCTGCTTTCTAGTGAATCTAAATCATGCGATATAGCTGTTCCCCCTCTCATTGTTCTACTTATCTTCCTAAGCCTCCTTTTTTTTTACGCAGCATGTGTTTGGCACGTACTGCGCATATGCACATGCAGTATGCATTTGGCGCACACTGCACATGCAGCTCAGCGTGCATTTGGCATACATTACACATGTCCGCACCTGTGCAGCATGCATTTGGCACACACCGCACATGCACGGGAAGCGAACCAGTGGCAAACCAGAGAAGATTTCACCACTGATCTTGACATATTGTGTATTGTTTTGGAACACTCAACTATGTAGACTACAAAATGGCAGTAAGAAACATAAACCAGAGTATACATGTACTTGTGATTTCATGTGTGGCTTATTGCCTTTGGTATTTTCGTTTTAAGGACTCATATTCCCAACTAGTCAGGGATAATTCTGACTATTGCTCTGCTCATTTGCTAAAATGGCTATATATAAGACTTGCATTTTTTTAAAAAGTAGAAACTTGCTTTAGAGAAGCATATCTGCTTTGGTGCAGTGTGGGAGTAAGTTTTTCTGAAACATCTACATTTCAGTTGGGTGAAAACTAAATTTGAATTTGACACATTGCCTCACAACTTAGCAAGTTTCCAAACAACATAATAGAACATTCAAAAGAAGTGCTTTGTACATGTCCCAGCTACTGTAAAGCACCTTTTTCAGAGGCTTTGCTTGTAAATACTGTGTATGTACAAGTAGTCCTCGACTTACAACCACAATTGAACCCAAAATTTCTGTTGTTATGTGAGACATTTTTAAGGGAATTTTGCCCCATTTTAGGGCCTTTCTTGCCTGTGTTAAGTGAATCACTGCAGTTGATAAATTAGTAACCCAGTTGTTAAGTGAATCTGGCTTCCCCATTGACTTTGCTTGTGCGAAGCAAAGGGGATCATGTGACCCCAGGCCACAACAGCAGTCATAAATATGAGTCAAATATCAAGCTTCTGAATTTTGATCACATGATAATGGGGATGCTGGAAAGGTTGTAACTATGAAAAACGGTCAGAAAACAGTTTTCCAGTGCTGTTGTAACTTTGAATGGTCATTCAATGAACTGTTGTAAGTTGAGAACTACCTGTAATATTTAAATAAAGCATTTGGTGTTTTTTCTCTCAACCAATTGTTACATTTCACTAACTTTTTTCTTTCTGTGCTGTTGATTAATGTGCTCAACTAACTCTAAAATACTAATGTTTTCATTGAATTGATGCATGTGCAAGACCAAAATTCACTAATCTTACTACGGCATATTCTTACAGATGAGGATCGGAGTGATAATATTGTGATAGTTTCTAATGAGGAGATTCCCGAGTACATTATTTCTAGTGGTGAAGATCAACATACTAACCTAGAAAATGAGCTTGATTCTGATGGTAATTCAACTACACGGTTATTTCACAATCTTTCCATGACTAACTTTAATTTAATTGTCAGTAGCATGTAATTTGTTAGCCTGGTATTATTTTTTTATTATTTGCTTGGATTCATTTGATTTTCATAAATGCCTTTTAACAGTGTTACAATTAACTACCAACTAAGGATTGATTTAAAAAAAAAATTAGTTAATTATCGGTACTGAATATAAATTTAATGGGAATCAGCAAGCAGTTCTTCATAGACTAGTTTTGGTTGTTATTACCAAAAGCCTATAATTTTTTTGTGAATTACAAGTGAAAACAATTACACTCAAAGGCTATCTTAGCAGTCCTGTGCATATTTATTTGGAATTACTGTATGTCTAACTGGATTTTGAGTATTAATTTCAAACAAGATATGTGTGTCATAAAGCATAGATCCATGCGTTTGGTTATTGAAACAAAAATGAGGAAATGTGGACAGAAAAATGACAAATGAACTGTACAAAGCGAGCAATAAGGGGACAATTACAAAATTCCTATGATCATAGCAATGTTTTTGTCCCAGTCAAGTATATTCATGTTAATAGCAGAAAATACAAATTCAAAACTTATTGCAAATTGTAAAAAAAGATATAATCCTTTCTAGCATTGCAAAAACACTGTCAGAAAGGCACTGATGCAAATGATTTAAATTCAGGCAGATCCTAATCAAGAACTATAAACTTAAAGCCAATTGTAATGAAAGGGAAGGCTCTAAGAAATGAGCTCCAAAGTAACCGTGGTTGGACAAAAAAATTGAATGACTCTTGTAAAACCTTTAAGTCTAACATATATGCTCCCTTTCGTTTGACTTTCCACATTCTGCTACACCCTAGTTATGGGATGGCAGTTAATTTGGTTTTGTTTGTTTGTTTGTTTTGCTGTTTAGATTTTTGTCAAGTTTTTAGTTTTGTCTTCCTTTTTTTTAAATATACCTTGTTTTCTTTTAATTTTTTAGTTTATAAGCTATCCAGAGTCACTCTGGAATCACGCAGCCTCTGAATGGAAATAGCAAACAAACAAACCTTGTTATTCACTAATAACCCTGAAAGTAATCTCTCTGAAAGTAATAATGGTAATCTACTTTAAAACTTCTTCAAGTTGAATCTACAAGAGACAGGTTTTCCTTCTGGGCTACAAAGTGCATTGCAATATCGTATGAGCTCCCACATATACGAGTTCTTTGTGATGTTGGCCTTTTCTTTATTCCCCCTTCTTTTTGGCAATAATATTCAGTATACATTTTCCACTCTCCTAAGCCGTATTCACTGCAATTTGGTCTGAAATCAGATTCATCTGTATTCACTTTATAGTGGAAGAAACAATTTGTTGAAGGGAAAACCTTTTAGTAATTAACATGTACAGCTTAGCAAAGAGACAGAGAGAGAGCATTGAAGATTGGTGGTTTTTCTGGATTTCTGTCAGATTATTGTGTTTGCTGTAAAACAAAACTCGGTATTTAATTTTCCTGGAATATTTTCAGGAAAAAGCCAGGTACTGAGTTTCTCATAAAGGGCTTCTTTTGCTGGAGGGAGGCAGAGAGGAATGTTCACGAATTCAGGAAATTGTGACTGAGGTCATAAGTTCTTTCCTTACAATCATCTTCATGTCCTTCCATTTGTTTTTGTGGAGTGAAGACATTTTCTTTTATTTCACTAATATCTGGCCCCTTAGCATATTCAGAGTGTTTTTGTTATAGTTCTTAGAACTCTGTTAGAGCAGAAGGAAAGTTGAAGCATGTTCAGTTTGGTTGCCTAAAGGCCACATAAAGAATTCAATTTTGGCAAGATTTAAACTGGAAACATTAAGAGTGGTTCCTATTTCTCCACGTCTTAAAATCATTTAATATATGAGTAGTAATTTCGTTAAGGGAAGGTCTTCAGTGAAGGATTTCAGTCTTTTCTATTTCTATAATAAGGAGCATATTTTGCTGTTTGAACTTTGAATGTTACAATCATATAACTAGACAGGATATCAAGGGAGCTGTAATCAGATCCTCACTTTTTGAAAGCTAGGCGATTGGATTATGGCTGCAGCACTGGAGGGGGAGGAAGACATTGGATAAGCAACTCAAGTTGAAAGGATTCACACACATTTCCTCAGTGCCATGGTATTAATCTGATTTTCCTCTCCCTACTCCACTGCAGCTGCTATTAAAAGTGTTAAAAATGGCAGGAGAAATGATCAAGATCTTCCAGCATTATATCTTCTTTGGTTCACAGTGGCCTACCTTACTATAACCTACAGTACATAGTGAGAGCTGTTATTCTCACTTTTTCATATAGTGTTGATGGAGAAATGAATGTAGCTATTACCCATATAGTTAGAAGACTGAGTTCAAACTCTGGATCGAGCAGACCCTGACAAACCATTTCAGCTATAGTTTCTGACCTGTCAAGTAAAAATAGACACACTGGTCAAGGATTAATGAAATAAGACTATAAAATGTTGTGTCCATTAAATACCCATCAGCCATTAGTCTAGCTGAAAAATTAGACATGAATTTATAAATAAATAAATAATGTTTAGTTTCATTTGAAAAAGCTTGGAGTTTGTTCAGTATACATTCTTCATATCATAATGTACTATAAGTGTTTCTCCCTATAGTGGCTGGGGAATTGTGAGAGTTGAAGTCCACCTATCTTAAACTTGCAAAGATTTAGAAATACTGCTATACTGTACATAAATAGGTGGCTTTGTCTCTCATTAATTCCAGCATGAAAAGACTGAGACCGATTATAATTACTACACTTTGCCAATAATTAAGCAAAATTTCTAAAAGCAATCTGACCGATCTTGAGGCTGCCATCTTCCTTAAATAATCGATCAGGACAACCTTCTTGAGTATTGTGCTCTTCAGAAATGCTGGACTACAATTCCCATTAATTCCAATGAAAATGTCAGTCTGGAGGGCAACAGCTTACAGAAGAATAAATTAGGGTGAGAACAGTACTATTAATAAACAGATAGCATAATAATATTTTCAACTTTCAAGCCAAACTTGAGAGGACAAGAATATGGCCAAGATACATTTCTAAATTTTATAACATATATTAGAGATTTTTATTATGCTATAACTTTTCTCTGAGTAATATTGGATATCTTCATTCAAATGGCTGTTTCATATTTCAGATCACCTAAATAATGAACATATACATGGATCAAATTTTATCTAATTAGGCTATTTGTTAAACAGCTTATCAATATGTGCTGCTGAAATATAATTTGTCCAAGTTCTGAGTTATGCAGAAATTAATTGAAAGAAAATATGTTTAGAATTGATGTTTAATTATAAAATTAAAAAAAGTTATATAAGTGCATATTCCAGGAAAAAGACTTTTATTAGCCATATTGATAAAATTAATTTGACATCTTTGGCCCTAAATAACTTTATTTCTAAATAATTTCAGTTGATTTCATTTATATAAATGTATTAATTATTAGCCATAATACACTGTGAACCTTAAAATAACTTAGTTGCAAAGGAATGAAGGCAGGAAAAACCCTACAAAGAATCCATTTTTAAAATGTATTGTTAGGATTCAGTTTTACTTTTTAACCACCTCCACAATATATTTTCTGTAGTGTCTCTTAAGTTCTCAGTTCTGTATTTGATTTCTGTATCAGTTGCAATTTAAAGATTACAACTAAAGCAATGCAAATACTGTTTTTAAATAGATCCATTATTATAGTAACTGTATTTAAATTCATAACACTCTCTCTCTCTCTCTCTCTCTCTCTCTTTCTCTGCATTGTGCTGTGGTCTTCACATATATAGTTGAGCAGAACAGCAAGTTGGTGGATTTGAAGCTGAAGAAATTCATAGACACTCAGCCACAGGTGGCAAATTCACTTACCAGCACAGCTCCAAAACCAGTTGATAACACCGAGCCAATGTTTACGGTAAGTTTAACAAAAAAAAATCCTTTTCCCATAATACCTGTGCATTTTGGATTCTGATTTGCATTTAATAGTGAAGAATGACCATTTTTTAATAAGTTCTTCAATGTTTACAGTACTATAAAACCAGTTTTTGTAGCCATATAAAGAGATTTGAATTATATTTTGGCTATGTATTGACAGATATTTCATAATCACACTTGGTTATTTAACTAGCAATGGCTTCATTTGGCTATTATGCTGTGAAATAATATATTTTGATAATCTTTTATTTCAATTAAAATTCATTTTTCTTTATGGGTGTATTGGCTGTATGAAAAATATTGAAATGCATATTACTGGGTAAGTCAAAGTTAGCCATTTTAAGCTGGCAGAGTTTTGTAATATTAACTTGGCCTATATAAAGTTATTACCCCAATACATATTTGTAAATATATTTCAACACTAAAGTCGTTATTGTATCCCCTTCCTTCTTAAGCTAGTTCATTAATGTGAGTACAACTCTTTTGGGGCCTATTTTAAGTAACTTTAAGAATTACTCTTTCTTCTTCCTTTAGTGACATCTTTAAACTTTTGCATAAATGATTTTAACATGTCGATTACATTTGTGTCTTAGGTAGTTGAGGCGTTCTGCCATATTGTTTATCAATGGCAGGAAATTCTCTCTATATACATAGGCTTTGATAGATTTGTTGGTGCATCTACTCAGCTTATTGTCTTCATTAGTCATAGCTATTAGTCCTTAGGGAAAAGATTTGGATGGCTGTGAGTACAGTCCACTTGTATAACTTTTCACCCACCTGCAGACTGGGGGTGTATGCCCTGCTGAGTGAAAGGATTTCCTTCCCTAGATGCTTTGAAGTCTCAAAACAATGACTTTCATTGCTTTTTCCTTTACACTGTCGGTTCCGATAAATTGGTGATGGAAGTGTGCAGCAGCAGCAGCAGAGGGCTTTCAGTCTCTATCTTTGAACAAAGAGAAGCTTGGATCAAGTCTGATTTTTTGCGTTCAATTTAGCTTTCTGCAGTGGATTTAATGCAAAATGAAGCTGGCCTTGGAATAATACAATGGATTGAAAAGGCTAACTGAATTAGTGGGCTTAGAGGAATACATTTGTAAAGTGGCAGAAGTCCCTAGTCATAAAAAGGCTTCTTAAAATGGGATTTACTGGCTAATCACACTGATATTTTAACATGTTGCCAGGCCTAAAAAATTAGCCATGTTTGTTTATTTTACTAAAGACTTGCATTTCGACTGTCAGATGGCTGTTGTATGAAGAACTCGAAGAGATCCTTTTCCTCAAAGAATGAAATCATAGCATCTGGATTGTTGAAAAAAATAATTCTAGAATGAGGGATGCTTTTAAAAAATTAGCTCCATAAATGGCTGACTCTATTAGGACAATTTCATTCAGTTCAGATGGCACCCTCACACACACCAGCAAAATAGTTTTTATTCTAATTTCACACATTTGTATGAAGGAGAGGATCTTTCATTTCTGTTCTGTTCCCCTTCTCACCCCCCCCCTTTTTTTTTAATAAGTGCAACAATAAGTATAGCTGGATTCGAACACTTTCTTTAATGCTGCATGAAAAAAAATATGTCCATCTGTTCTCTTAGAGCTTTCAGCATTGACTTGGATTTATGTTTCTAATAAAATGCAGTTTACACATTTATAAATAGGCATTCTGTATTTGTGGAAAAGGATAAACTGTTACCTTCCCTGGAGAATTCTGTATCCCAGGCCTCCTTGAGGCTAGAGAATAGGCCATTGGAGAACTCCCTCATTACCAATTGTCTCAATGCAGAGGAAGGGCAAAGTCTTGGTAGCTTTTGATAACCAGTTTCAGCATTCAGCAGGCTTAGCTATTAGTCATGCATCTTAGCCTTTCCCTATTTACTTTCAAAACACTTAATAAAAATAATAATAGATTAGGTATAAAATGAAATATTTGTTTGGTACACAGCATCTCGGTATCTGCAGTTTCCACACACGGCGGTGGTTTAGTCTTCTGGGATATTTCACATTGATAGACCTATTTGAATGTATTACCATAGGAAGCTCCGGAAAATGGTAATTGTAGTTTCCGGAGCTGTCAAAGGTTTTATTTATAAATCTGGATTCATAAAGTTATAACTAATGAAACATAGTTCACTGGGACTATAACCTTACTTTTTATTTGTCATCAAGCATTAGTCATCTCAATGGATATAACATTAGAAATGATCCTTCGTATTATACAGGAAAAAATATGTGGCTCCATTCAGAATGACACTATTTTTTACTGGGGCAAATCATGTGTGCAAAAGACTAGAGGCAGTATGTAAATTAAACAGAGATACGATATTTAAAAATATACATGCTGTTCTAGGAACCCTAATATATACATGGTGCTCTGGGTATCCAGTTGGCAAATGGTAATCTTCTGAGTCCAGCTTTGCCTCAAGTCACAGTGATGTTGCTAACAGATCTTAGCAGACAACCACAGCTGAAGTGCTATTGCCAGATTAATAGCCAAAGGGGTTTATTTTGCCAAAACCTCTTTTGGGGGGTTCCATACATTTTTTACATAGTAAAATTGTTATCTGACACAAGCATCTGAGTATCTGAGTTTTCTCTCCATAATACTCTTCTTCTGAAATACACCTTTCCAATTATTCTGTTTGCATTTATAAACAATAGAATATGATGCTCAGTTTTGTTTTTGTTTTGTTTTTTTCTGGCAGAATGAGACAGAGGAACATGCTGAGCGATTACAAAAAGCAGCTGAACGTTTTAGAAGTCCTGTTGTTTTCAGCAAAGATTCAACAGTCAGAAAAACGCAGCTTCAGTCATTCAGTCAATATGTTGAAAACAGACCAGGTAGGCAGAAATATTCATTTAAAATATTCTCCTCCATTCCCAACCTTATGACTTAATAATATTTAACAATAAATAATAATGTGAGCCCACTTTTCAATACACAAATATCAAGTATTGAAATAATTTTTCATGTCTTTCCTTTTTTTTTTTTCAAGAGATGAAAAGGCAGAGATCAATACAGGAAGATATAAAGAGAGGAAATGAGGAGAAGGCAGCGATAACTGAAACTCAGAGGAAGCCATCAGAAGATGAAGTGCTTAATGTATATTAATTTTTTATCTGGTTTCATGATTGCTGATAATTCTCAACTGTATGTGGAAATAGTGCCTTTATTTGTTAAAATGAGATGTTAGGTTTTCTTAGATGTCAATCTCCATTGCATTCAAAGCAGAGTGAGAGGGCTGTGCTGTTGAATTAGTCTGCAGCGTGGTGATAATTGTCAGATAAAAAAATGAATTTTTCAGAGTTCCGCAGCTCCAGCTTCCTTGAGACATTTCCATCAGGGCACTTCCCATAAAGAGATTCCAGTATTGATCGACCGGGAGGATTTTAATTATTACAATAGCAGATACTGCAGAGCTGCAGTTAGAGGGAAAAGTCACATGAGACCTGCTAGAATTTCTCAGCCAACCCATTTTGTTGGCTTGGGTTAATGGGTGTTCAACCTTTCCATTATCCAGATCAGCCGTGAATTACTAGCTGAATGATGTTTGCATTAATATAATATATATGGTAATTTCTTCACTTAATTAACGGGGAGGTTCAGCTCAGTAGGGGTATGGGCTGATCATGTGTAAAATTGATTTGTGAGGGAAATATTTGATAGACCGCAGGGAAAAAACTGCTTTTGATGGACAGCTATAGGATGGAAGCAGGAGGAACAAGTTTGACCTGAATATGTTTTATTTCTAGGGTATTTTCCCTTTCTTTTTATTTTGACTAGAGGCTCCACATAATTTTCTACAATGGTCAATTATTGCTTTCTGTTGTTTTCCAAGTCAATAGAGTGTTTTTGCTCTCTGATAAAACTCAGTTTCATCTACAGAATATGTTTCCTAATCCTTACACTCAGTGCCTACACATCTTAGTATTTTCCCGCTGATAATTTTTTTCTTTTTCTTTTAGGACAGTTGGGCTTTAATAGAGTTGAAGAGATCTTGCTTAGCAAGTTCATAATATATATGCAAATTGTGGATATGAACTCTTAGAAAGTTTCACCCTGACACAGCATTCTGTTTAATCTAATAATATTCTACATAGTCCTGAGAGCCCAGCAATGGCAGAGCTTTGTATTCTTTTCAGTAAATCAAAGAGGATGGCAGGCAGTTGCTTTTCATTGATATTCCTCCTCCCATAGTTTTTGTTTCATACATGCAAAAGACTGCAACAACCAAGTTTGATTGAGATAACTAAAACAAACTTACTTTAGAACTTTCCCCCCCATGATTGTTGTGGGGAGAAACACTGAATTCTCATGCATGCCCAACATCAAAACTTCTATGCAATTTTTTAGTTGGGAAAAATATTCTATTAAATGAACTTTCTTCTGATTTTCAATTTTAGTACTATTTTTCGGTATTGAACCATTAAGCTCACCAATATAGAGATTTATGAGAACAGCATCACAACCATTTATTATTATTATTGGCTCTCTTTTCCAGCAACAAGTTAGGGAATAGGAGAGAAACAATCATATATGTTAGGATTACGGTTCTCATGAAAAGATGATTGTTCTATATACCTTTCTTTGGAAAGATAAAATATTTGTGAAGGAAAGTAAGTTTTAGTGCACATCCATGAGTCTTCATTAGGGTCTTGAAAAGGCTTATAGAGATGATTCCAAAATTTCAACAAAGGGAAGGACGTTCCTCTCTCATCTTAGTTCTTCATTGGCAGAGCAAAAGCTGAGATTATAATATAATTAAAATATAATATAATATAATATAATGCCATTAATTAAAGTGATTTTGAGCTAAATGATTTTTAGCTGCTTTCCCTTTATATATTGTATATATTAGAAGATGTAAAGTGAAATATTTTTTCATATGCCTGTATTACAACTCTAATTCAGTGATCTGAGAAAGACATTTCTCTTTCTGAGACAAAACATAGGATTCTTTTGTTTCTAAAAAACTTATTATCAAAGAAGTTGAACTCGGAGGATACCAAAACCAGTCTTATAAAATTGCATTAAAGTCATTTTTTTTTCATGGAGAAAGTATTTAATGAG
>NC_080539.1:177053197-177065358 GCF_028640845.1 Ahaetulla prasina | reverse complement strand
AGAAAGAGAATTTGCTGAGAAACCTGTGTCACTATTAAACTTACACTATGTTTGATCTATTAATCTAAATGATTTCCACTTACACAGTTCCATTCTTAAACTATACCTGCGAGTTGAGTCAGCATAGAAATGGCCTGAAACCCCAAACTTTTATTTAGATATAATCTAAATAAACTCCACAAAAAATAACCAGGTTCCTAATGATTACATAGATGACTTTGAAAATATTATGTCAGTGCTGGCTAGTAAACAGAAGAATCAACTATCAAAATGATCTCATATTACAAAGGAAGCAGACAATTATTCAAAACTATACAAAGCTACATGTTAAAATCCCAGCATGCTTTGTTAGTTGTTTTTTTCTCTAAAATTACATGCTTCTTTAGTTGTTTTTCCCCCTAAACTTCCATTATAGCCTTTAATTGCTAATCCGCTATAAATATTAGGTCAATTCAAAGGAATATTTGTTTAGGGCTGGAAGTTGAGTAATTAGTACTAGATAGTTATAATGATAGACAAATTCTTATTAATTGAATAGGCAAAAAGAAATTCTCATTATGTCTGTCTATCATCTAACTAAATGATAATGTCAGCTAAAATCAGTACTGATTTTGGTGAATTAAATTAGTTTTATATTAGAAAGTGTATGTAAGATAATATGTGAACACCAATTGTTCTATCAGCTTTTGATTGTGTATAGTAATTGTCATTCAGAAATATATTTTGCTCTATAAAATAAATGAAAACTGTGATGTCAAAATATTTTACAAGATGCTCTAGAAAGGATTAGAACATAAGAATACAGAATTATTTTACATTTAGCCACATAAAACTGCTCACAGCTGTATTTTCATGTTCCTACATTCTTACATGCAGGCATTCTCTTTCCTTGTTTCCAAAGCAACAAACATATCAACACATTGACTCCTATTGTAAAGAGATCAAGGTATTCATTAATAAATAAAGCATCAAACACAGATCTCTAGAAATACTACAAATAATTGTTATTTGTGCCTCAGTCATTCATTCATTTATTCAGGAAACTTTTATGGCTGCCCATCTTATATCTATCTACCTACCTACCTACCTACCTACCTACCTACCTACCTACCTATCTATCTATCTATCTATCTATCTATCTATCTATCTATCTATCTATCTATCTATCTATATCATACTCTGGCCAGCTCACAGCAAATACATTAAAACATAGTGTTATGTATTCATGTTTGTACCTTTAAATATTTGAGTGGGAAATCAGCACGTTGCTGATTGGACGAAGCCTCCAGTAGAACTGTATAAAAGGAGAGGTTTTTCCCCCCAGCCTGTTGCTGGGTTCACCCTATATTAAAGAGCTGTTGTCACTACCCTGGTCTCCAGCCTCGTTACTTCCCGAACTTAACATTGGCGACGAGGATGGGATCTCGAGGCTAAAGAGAACCAGAACCGAGCTGAAGCACGATAGACCCGAACCCAGCAAACTCAGGGCAGAAAAGCGGAGATGGCCAGTTACACTCCGCCCGCACCGTTTGACCCGGCTAAGGAGAAATGGGGAACATATATGACCCGTTTCGAAAGCTTTCTAGAAGCCAACGAACTGCAAGGAGTTCCAGATAACCGAAAAAGGGCTTATTTCTTAAGCCACTGTGGTCCGGAGGTCATTGATATCGCGGAAGCCCTGGCAGAGCCAATGCCGTTGCAGTCGGTGTCATGGCCAACTCTACAGACTTTACTAAAAAACCACTTCGCACCAACGCCGTCCAAATACGTGCGGCGGTTTGAATTCGGAGAGCGAAGGCAGATGGAGGGCGAAACCATCGGTGACTACATGGCCGCCCTAAGAAAAGCGTCCAAGGACTGTGGATACCGCGACCTAGACGAGGTGCTCCTCGAGCAACTCATCCGAGGCGTCAAAGACATCCGTTTGCGGCGGCGGCTGCTAGCAAAGAGCAACCTAACCCTGGCCACCGCTCTGGACGAAGCCAGAGCACATGAAATGTCCACCCAAGCGGCGGAGACACTGCAGAAGCCTGTCCCACCAAAGGCGAGCGCGAAGGCAACCCCGGTGCACCAGGAGGAGGTTCAGACCGAATCCGACGGTGAAGATGAGGAAGGGGTCTGCCGAACCGAGAAACGCGACAAAGGGGACAGAGATGAATGCGGGAGCTGCGGTGGTCAACACCAGCGGCAACGCTGCAAGTTTAAGGACGCGACCTGCCGGCGGTGTGGGAAGAAAGGGCACCTAGCTCAAGTTTGTCGAGCGGCCCAACCTTCCCGCCGAAAATTCAAATCGGCCAATCAGAGCGCGGAATCGGCAAGGCGACCCGCGATTGGCTCAAACAAAAAGGCGCGGATTCCAACCAAACAACTGTGGTCATAGGTCACACACCCGAGTGGAGAAGAAGATCTTCACCAAGCCAAAAATAGAGGGAGTATGGTGCCGGCTTGAAGTAGACACGGATCAGCGATCACCATCATGTCCTGGGACACTTTGGCGAAGTCGCTGCCGCCTGTCGCAAGCGCCACCTGCAAGCACAACGGCCACGAGTCCACAACTACCAGGGAATCGTGATCCCTGTTCGAGGGACCACCTCCGTCCGAGTCGAGTACGGTCCACACAAGAAGACCCTGCCCATCACGATCGCCGAAGGAACTCTGCCCAGTCTGTTGGGACTAGACTGGTTTCGTGCCCTGGGCATGGGAGTGACTGGCATCTACAGGAGTGACTGTAACCTGAAAGACATTCTCTTTAACGAGTTCATAGATGTCTTCAAGGACTGCCTGGGCAAGTACAAGGGGACCCCTATTTCCTTCAACTTAGACCCCCAGGTAGCCCCCATTAGGCTTAAGGCGAGGAGAGTCCCTTTTGCCCTAAAACCAAAAATCGATAAGGAGCTGGACAAGCTCATAAATCAGGGGATTTTGGTGCCAGTCGATCACGCAAAGTGGGAGACGCCAATCGTCACCCCAATAAAGCCGGACGGGTCAATTAGAATTTGCGCTGACTACAAGGCGACGCTTAACAAAGCCTTACAGAAAAGCGCCACCCGTTCCCGTGGTGCAACACTTATTGCACCCTTTGGGGCAAGGGCAAGTCTTTGCAAAGTTAGCCTTGGCCCAAGCCTACCAACACCTGCCCGTAGACGCCCGCACAGCCGAAGCCCAAACGATTGTAACGCACAGGGGGGCCTTCAAGTGCACCCGATTGCAATTTGGGGTTAGTGTGGCACCAGGGCTGTTCCAAAACCTAATGGAACGACTACTGCAGGGGCTCCCAGGGGTAGTTCCCTACTTCGATGATGTCCTAATTTCAGGGAAAACATGGAGGAATTGGGGAGCGTTAAGAAAGGTTTTGGGCATTTTCCGGACAGCCGGATTAAAAGTCAAGGCAAACAAATGCCAGATAGGGGTCGAATCCCGATTTCTTGGGCTACCGGATAGACAAGAAAGGAATTCACCCTACTGAGAGCAAGGTTAAGGCAATTAGGAAGGCTCCAGCCCAAAAACAAAGCAGAGCTGCAGGCATTCCTGGATTGGTGAATTTTACGGTCTTTTAAAGAACAAAGCAACTGCTATGGAACCGCTGCATAGGCTCTTAGGAAAAATACTGTTTGGTCTTGGGGAAAGTCAGAAAATAGGGCTTTTGAAGCAGTAAAGAACCTGCTCTCAAGTGATAGCCTGCTCATCCAATATCACAACTCATTACCCCTAGTGCTGGTTTATATGCCTCCTTATGGGGTGGGGCTGTACTCAGCCATAGACTTCAAACGCACAGAAGCCCCTATAGCTTTTACTCTAGAACGATGTCCTCCCAGAGAGAACTACAGCCAGCTTAGATAAAGAAGCACTAGCCATTGTGTCAGGGGTTAAAAATTCCACGAATATGTCTTTGGGCGGAATTTTGAAATCGTGACTGACCACAGACCGCTACTAGGGATACTGGCTGGCGATCGCCCAACGCCTGTGGCACTTTCGCCACGACTGACCCGATGGACTATATTCCTAGCCGCTTATTCATACAAGCTGCAGCATCGACCAGGAAAAGAAGTGGGCATGCAGACGCGTTAAGCCGATGCCCACTACCGGGGCAATCAAGACCCCACTCCGGGACACCCATTCTACTTATTGACTCTTGACTCTGGCCCAGTCACATCTAAGGAAGTGGCTCGGCATCATACCGACATTGTGTTAAGGACTGTACTCGTTGGGTACAGAGAGGGTGGCCATTGCACCGCTAACGGTTCAAAGAATTTGTTAAAAACTAGATGAGCTCTCGGCTCAAGGGGGTGCCTGTTATGGGGTGATCGTGTAATAATTCCTGATAAATTAAGGGAAAGGTATTGGACCTCCACGAGCGTCACCCAGGGATCGTAAGGATGAAGGGGTTAGCTAGAAGCTATGTGTGGTGGCCACTCATGGACGCAGAGATTGCTGAGAGGGTAGGGAAATGCCAGGCTTGCCAAGAGTCCAGACCTCTACCCCCAACGGCCCCAGTCAGGGAATGGGAAAAGCCCCAAGGGCCCTGGTCAAGAATCCACATTGATTTTGCTGGTCCCTTCCACGGCCAAACGTTCTTAGTGGTTGTTGATGCATTCTCTAAATGGTTGGAGATCATACTCATGAAATCCACTACGGTCAAGCAGTAATCGCAGCCCCGCGCCACCTATTTGCAAATCACGGGTTGCCGGACACTCTGGTGTCCGACAATGGGCCTCAATTCACGGCAGCCCAGTTTGAAGAATACCTGGCAGAGGAGGCATCCGACATGCCCTCTCTGCGCCTTTCCACCCTGCGCCGAATGGCCTTGCAGAGCGTTCTCTGTCCGGAGCGCTAAGGAGGCATTGTCCAGGCTCAAGCCAGGTGACTGGCAAACAAAGATAGACTTTTCCCAGCCGTTCAGCACAGAACCCCAAGCACGGCCACCGGAAAAGCCCAGCCGAATTACTAATGGGACGGAAACTCCGATGCCCACTTGACTGCTTGAATCCCCATTACACACCAGAGGGTTACAAGGGGAACTAGAAAGACAAGGAAATGAGCATAGGCGATCGGGTGTGGGCCCGAAACTATGGGGACGGCCCTAGTTGGTTCGCAGACAAATAATAAAGATAACCGGCCCAAAATCGTACGTGGTAGAGCTACCAGACAACCGAGTGTGGAGGCACCACATAGATCAGATAAGGAAACGAATAACTGATCAAACCGAACCAAATGAAACAGATCATGACCAATACCAATTTGAATCCACAGCTAACAATGACCCGGGGGAGGCGCAAGACTTAGCTGAGGTCCCAGAGTTCCAGCGACGCCATCAGGTTCCCGAGGGAAACAGCAGGGACAGTTTCAAAAGTATTCCAAGGCCGGATGGCCAAGAAAAAGAGTCGGCCAATAATCCGGAGCCCGTTGGCTCAGAGAAAGAGCTGGGAGGAGAAAACAGCCCCTCCGACCAGCTCAAAACACCACCCAGAACTGAACCGCGCAGGTCAGAAAGAACTAGGAGACGCCCAGGTTATTTGCGTGACTACGTCGAAAAATAACATGTAAATAAATATGTAAATAGAGGCAAAGTGTTTTCTGGGAGGGGAGGAGTGTTATGTATTCATGTTTGTACCTTTAAATATTTGAGCGGGAAATCAGCACGTTGCTGATTGGACGAAGCCTCCAGTAGAACTGTATAAAAGGAGAGGTTTTTCCCCCCAGCCTGTTGCTGGGTTCACCCTATATTAAAGAGCTGTTGTCACTACCCTGGTCTCCAGCCTCGTTACTTCCCGAACTTAACACATATATTTTAAAAAGGCCCAATATCCAAAAGAACGCAAATGCCTGGCACTCTACACTTCCAAATAAAAACAACAACAATAAGTACCAGCACTGAGCACTAATCTCATCTAATCCCAGTGCCTGGGGGAAGAGCCAGTTTTTAAAGGCTTTCCAGAAGTCTAGAATATGATGCAGCATGATTAAAGAAGCACAAATGTTCACTTATTTGCGATCAATTAAGAAATAAATTGATTTCCTTTTCCTTCAAAGGAGACCAAGTTAGTCCTAGGCACCACCAGTTCAATTGATATTGATGAGTTTGTAGAACCTTGACCTCTTCCTCCTTTATCAACAATTCACATTTTTGTTCCTGGTAGCAGAGGTCAAATTAAGAAAACATGGTTGTTTTGGCAGAAAAAACATGGTTGCGAGCAAGCTGATCAAGATTTTCTTTGCCTTCTGGATACTGTTCTATAAACACAAAGAAATTGGCCATTAGGGGGTCTACGTAGGGCAGGGGTGTCAAAGTTGCGGCCCGTGGGCAGGATGCATGATGTGCCGGCCACACCCACTCCTGTTTTAGTAAAGGGGGAAAAGTTGTGATACGTCACATGATGACAACATGACAATGTGGGTTTCACACCCCTGATGTAGGGGAACCAATGACTTATCCACAGTGCGTAATCAGCAGTTTTCAGAACAATTCTGTGAAAAAGCATCCATTCAGGAGACAACTTTCTGACACCTCACAACAGAGCAGACAATTCCTCAGAACACCCAGTGCATCTGGTCATTGTTCCCTTGTTAGTGTTTCCACAAAATCCCTTCAAGTGACAATGAATCAAAATCATTTAATCAGGTTTTTTTTTTGATTAACCATGTTGTTGTTATCATCCTTTCACCTTTAGTAAGCTTAATTTCCCTGAAGCAATTTTATTCAGTTCTGAAAAAAACATTATTACTTTAGAATAATACAGAAATAAATAATGGAGAAAACATGATTCATGGGGATACAAATCGATAAACAGAGTTTTGTCAGATGAAAGCTCATATTTTATAACTCAGTTCTGCGTCCAAAAATTTATAAAATGGAAATAGACTTTTTTGAACATTTTCTTGTACAAGGCCTATAACATAAATTTTCTCTGGAAATCATACCTCATTATTTAGTTGTCAGACTTGATGGAGTCATATTTAGATACAATTTTTTTTTAATAAGCAGTGAATGCAAAATGTTTAAAATTGGATGGCCAATTCTCAACATGGAAAGAAGTATGAGAATTGTTCCAATGATCTTATAAATAAGACTTCCCTTTCTGGATAGTACAGGACAGATATAATCACATAAGCAGTATGTTATATAGGAATTGTGTATCCTTTGGGTAACAAATTTTCACCAAACTCAGGCAACCACATAAAAGCTTCATATTACTGACTCCTCAAATTCAACATCTATTGAATTTTGTAATTGCTCTGTTTTCTATTTCTCTGCTACCTGTTGTAGATACATCATAATACAAATTTCTGATCTTGCTCTATTGTGCATTCTCCATTTGTTTGTGCATTGTGATCTGTACTACAATGCATGCTGAATCTATGCTATTTTCAAGGAGTTAGCTATAGTATTGTGCTGTAAAAGAAAAGGATGTGAAATTCCAAACAGGCATTCTCACAGACTTAACATAAAAAAGACCAATGGGCTCCTTCTTTGCATCCTACTACCAAGGAACTGTTTAATTGTATTTTTCTATCACATGTTTATTGCACATGTATCAAGGAAGTGATGAAAGTTCCCCAAATGCTTTCCAAGTTGATAGAAGACCAAATCACATCAATGTAGCAGAGCTTAACTTAGCAATATAAATTGATTATATTTTTCCCAATAGCTTATTACAGACAAATACTATTATTAAAGAATCCCACATGAAGAATGACAATAAGAATATCATTCGTGAAGAATGGTACAAACTAGAAAATTTCTTTGGGGCATTTTCTAAAGCTTGAGTTTGTTCAAAAGCAACACAATAAATTTTGAAAGACAGTGCAGTCAGAAAAATTCAGTTTCTGAAGATGAAAAGAGACAGGTTTTATAGCATAAACAAAACGAGCTCAGTGTTTGCCCACAGCAATAAAATTACTCAGAAACGATAATAGAGCAAAAGACAAAACTATTGTGTCTCTTAGAAAGTTTATATGCTTTTATATGCCTTGGAAGCATTGTTCTTGGGGGCTTATTTCATGCATAGAATCTTTTAAAGTAAAGAATTTGATATATCAGAATGCGTCACTCTCCTTTTTTAAAAATGAAATTTCCTATTCATTGGCAGTGAAATGTATTTTACCTCAAGACTGTTTGGAATATAATGGTTTTTTCTGTGTATTGGAAGAAGTAGTGGAAGAGAATTGACAAAGGGATCCTCCAATACATATCTCTGAATTAGAGGAGTTGAAATACCAGTCAAGAATTTGAAGTTTGGAGAAGATTTCATTCTTTCCTTACTCTATGTCACGGGTGTCAAACTCAAGTCCTGTGGGCCGAATTTGGCCCACAGGGTGCTTAAATCTGGCCCATAGGTCTGGCCTGGAAATCTGAAGGGAACAGCCCGAGATGCCTCTGATGGCTAAAACAGGTTGCGTGCGCCCCCGTGCCTCCTTTTCATTCTCCATGGCCTCCTGCAGCAGTCTGTTGGCCAAAACTGGGCCAAAAAATGGGACCAAAAGGGACAAAATATAGGGCCAAAACAAGCCAAAAGGAGGCCGAAAAATAGGCTGAAAAATGGGCCCAAAACAGCCCAAAAATGGGCCAAAAAGGGCCACGCGGTCCATTTTTGGATGGCAGAGTGCTGCTGGAGGCATACCGATCCAGCCCTTGAAGAAATCCCCTTTGACACCCCACTCCACATTATTATGCAAAATGTTCCATTTTTGAAGATAGGCTTCAGTCACTTCAAAATGGGTGGAAACTGATCAAGGAAAGAAACAACTTAGAACTAAGGAGAAATTTCCTGACAGTTAGAACAATTAATAAGTGGAACGACTTGCCTGCAGAAATTGTGAATGCTCCAACACTGGAAATTTTTAAGAAAATGTTGGATAACCATCTGACTGAGATGGTGTAGGGTTTCCTGCCTGGGCAGGGGGTTGGACTAGAAGGCCTCGAAGGTCCCTTCCAACTCTGTTGTTATATTATATTATTATAAAAATGTTGTGAGAAGCATCTGCTACTTGTGAAAAATTAGCAGTTTATTTTATTTTTCTACATTGACAGTTGTTTATAAAATAGATCCCTTTGCTGTTTTATTAATTTGCTCCCATCTGTCAAAGCAGACTCTTGGAAGCAAATCATCCAATAGTGTATTCGGAAAATATCCTAAACCAGTGCTTTCTTAAAGTGTAGCCATAGAACCCCCAAATATTCTCAATGACCCATAAACATCAACATTATTTGTCAGCCTACATCAAAAAATAGTACAATATTAAAATCCCATCAAACAATCTTGAGAAGTAGTAATGGAAGCAAAGCCAATTTTAAGTTTTCATACTGTAAATACCAATCAATATAAACCATACTTCTTGGGCCTCCATACTTTTTAAATGTGGGAAGAGGTCCTGAGAGAAAAAAATTTAAGAAACACTGTTCTAGACTGTCCCAAAGTTGCTTTTTCAAGAGGCAACTGGACTTCCTGGTTTTTCTTCGAAGATGTTTCGCTTTTCATCCAGGAAGCTTCTTCAGCTCTGACTGGATGGTGGTAGAATGGAAGGAAAAGAATGCAAATAACCAGCTGTCTGCAAGGTGTATAAATCCTTCCATTCTGCACCATCCAGTCAGAGCTGAAGAAGCTTCTTGGATGAGAAGCAAAACATCTTCAAAGAAAAACCAGAGTTGCCTCTTGAAAAAGCACCTTTGGGACAATTATAACCTGGATGACTGAGAATCACTCTCTTCTTCACCTGGACTTTCTGACCGCCATTCACCACCGCAGGGAGACGGAGCCGATACGTTGGTTCCGTCCCAGGCGCCTGATGGACCCGGATGGGTTCCGGACGGAGCTTGGGCCATTTCCTGAGGGTCTGGCTCACGGCTCGGCTGAGGAACTTGTTGCGGCCTGGGAACGGGCCGCGCGGGGCCTTAGACCGTGTCGGTTTTGCGCCTCTGACCCGCGCAGGTCCCAACCGCCCTTGGTTCTCCGAGGAGCTGAGAGGGATGAAGCGCCGGAGAAGACGCCTAGAGAGTTCCTGGAGGTCTAGCTGCTCGAAGCTGATCGGACACTAGTGAAGTCCCATACTAGACTTACCTAGTGGCATTGAGGAAGCGAGGCTAGCCACGCCTCCTCCTCATTGCATCGGCAGATAACCGCCCAGCCGCCTGTTCCGGGTGACTCGCCTCCTCCTACACCAGGGGAGCGGATGACCCATTGCAGGACGTGCTGAGGAGTTTAACGGTTATCTATAATAAAACTGCTCAGCTTCGGGATGGTCTGGACCAAGATTGCGGTGACACGGGTGAGATGCTCGAGGGTGGTCTTGGCGATATTGTTTGGGATGAGTTTGACCCTGTGGCTCCCGAGGACATGGACAGGTTGTTGGGTAGGCTGAATGCCACCACGTGTTTACTGGACCCGTGCCTCCTGGCTGGTGCTGGCCACCGGAGGTGATCACGAGGCTGGCTCCAGGCGATTACGATTGCTTCTTTGGTGGAGGGCGCTTCCGCCGCCTTGAAAGAGGCGGTGGTGAGGCCTCCTTAAGAAGCCTTCCTGACCCAGCTGTTTTAGGTAATTATCGTCGGTCTCCAACCCGCCGCGCTAAGGTTGTAGAGAGTATGGTGGCATATCAGTTTCTTTACACCTGGATGAAACTGTCTATCTAGACCTGCTCCAGTCCGGTTTCCGCCCGGTTACAGCACGGAGACGGCTTTGGTCGCTGGTGGATGATCTCTGAGGGCCAGGGATAGGGGTTGTTCCTCTGCCCTGGTCCTATTAGACCTCTCAGCGGCTTTCGATACCATCGACTATGGTATCCTGCTGCGCCGGTTGGAGGGATTGGGAGTGGAGGCACCGCTTATCGGTGGTTCTCCTCCTATCTCTCCGACCGTCGCAGTCGGTGTTGACAGGGGCAGAGGTCGGCCCCGAGGCGCCTCACTTGTGGGTGCCGCAGGGTCGATCCTCTCGCCCCTACCGTTTAACATCTACATGAAGCCGCTGGGTGAGATCATCAGTGGTTTCGTGTGAAGTACCAGCTGTATGCGGATGACACCCAGCTGTCACACCGGACCACCCCAACGGTTATCGTGCTGTCCCGGTGTCTGGAGGCCGTGACGGGTCTGGATGGGGAGAAACAGGCTCAAGCTCAATCCCGCCAAGACAGAGTGGCTGTGGATGCCGCATCCCGCACAGTCAGCTAACGGGCTGACCATCGGTGGCGAGTCAGTGGCCCCGGCGGAGAGGGTTCGCAACTTAGGCGCCCTCCTGGATGAACGGCTGTCTTTAGAAGATCATTTGACGGCCGCTCCAGGAGAGCGTCACCAGGTTCGCCTGGTACGCCAGTTGCGCCTTTTCTGGACCGGGATGCCCTATGCACGGTCACCCACGCACTCGTGACGCCCGCCTGGATTACTGCAATGCCTCTACATGGGGCTCCCTTGAAGGGCATCCGGAGGCTGCAGTTAGTCCAGAACGCTGCCGCGCTGGTGATAGATGGAGCCCTCGTGGCTCCCGCAGATGACACCCATCCTGCGAGACTGCACTGGCTACCTGTTTCCGGTGCGCTTCAAGGTTTTGGTGACCACCTTTAAAGCGCCCATGGCATTGGGCCGGGTTATTTACGGGACCGCTTACTGCTACCGAGATGCCTCTCACCGACCCGCAAGCGCCTCATAGAGAGGGTCTCCTCAGGTGCCGTCAGCGAGGCAATGTCGCCTGGCGACGCCCAGGAAGGGCCTTCTGTGGGGCTCCCACCCTCTGGAACGAATCTACCCCGGCCTTCGTCAACTTTCGGACCTTCGGACCTTCCGCCGCGGGCTCAAAACATACCTATTTAATTGTGCAGGACTGAGCTAGATTTTAAATTTATGGGTTTTAACTGGGTTTTCTTTTTTATATTTTAAAATACGGGCTTATAGAATAAGTTTCTTAATTGTTTTATAGTGTATTTATGTGTCTATGTGTTTTTTATGCCTGTAAACCGCCCTTGAGTCCTTCGGGAGATAGGGCGGTATATAAATATGATTAATAAATAAATAAATAAATAAATAAATAAATAAATAAATAAATAAAATCTCCACAGACACTCTTTTAGACTGATCAGCAGAACAAGATTGGGGTGGGGTTGAGTTATCAAAAGAGGAAGTGTTGGGGATCAAGGTCAAAACTCCTTTTGTATGTATATTTTGTCAGACACCTATA